>NC_084762.1:30652797-30697797 GCF_028858725.1 Colius striatus
TGATGTTAGGAAATTTCAGTGAGAATGCACCCTGATTGCAAAATGTGATATTAAAATAGACTCTGACAATATGCAATTGTTTTGTTCTGAAATATCTACATCAGAAATCCATGGAGATTTCCTACAGTGGGCTCCTATACATAAAATCTTGTTAAAACATTTAAAATATATCTTCTAGAACATTCCCTGAATCTCTACCACTTTGTTCAGGGAAAAAAAAAAAAAAAGAAAAGTTTACAAAAAATGGAAACAACAAGCCAAGTATGCAACAAAGCCCTAGTATGGAGAAATACATAGTTCTTCATATCTTGAAACCTAGACATCCCATAGTACCTTGAAATTGTAAGGTAAAAATATGCTTAGCATATGACCAGCTACAAGACATCAAAAATGCAGCAATAATAATATGGGATGACATACCAGGAGAGTACAGATGATAAGAACTGTATGGCCACACATGGTGTGGTACATTTTCACCCCTTAGTTTATGTGTTTTGCTTTCTACTGCCACATTTTCTAGTGACTTTATCTAGTCTCATTCAATCATGCTGTGCACATCACAGTCACTTACTGACAAGCAGCCCTAGCTGAAGCATTCAGAGAAACTATGTTCCACAAACAAAGCAGGCAAGTCCTGTTTCTCTTAAGATAAAATCTGCTGATCTCATTATTGATTGTCTGCTTTCAGAGGTTTTGTTTCCTGAAAGTTTGATATGGGGCAACAGAGGTGACAAAAGATTGGCACTGCGACCTGGAAATTAAACGGTTGACTATTAGATCAACGTCAAATAGAGTGAGGCTGAAGTGTTTGGCAAAAGCATTAGATGCTGTCTTGACTCAATCTCTCTCCCTCTTTCTCTCTCTCTCCTCTATCTTGAATCTGTTTTGAACCCTCCCAGGCAATTTACTATCCTTGTCATTGATTTCTATCACCTAATGTGCCCCCATGAAGAATTACTTTTTTGAATGATAAATCAACTTCCTCATTTAAACAATTGTATGCCTCACCTTAATGTGAAAATAGCCACTGGAAAAAAAAAAAAAACTGTTCACATTAATTACTGATCAGTGGAACCCTTGTGATTTTGAAAGGGGAGCCAGGGTTGTGGGGTTTTTTTGTTGTTGTTGTTGTTATTGGGAGGATAACTGTACTAGAAAGAAATTATGAACCTTCTCCTTTATTAAAGAGAAAAATTACAGGTGGTAAAATACAGTCAGTGAACTGGAGGGAGAAAAAAAAAAAAAGAAAGAAAAGAACTGCTCATTATGGCAAACTTACAATTGTTGTCTAACGTTTTCTGCAAATAGATAGCCTATTATATGCTCAGATTCACTCCTTGTTCAGAGGCATCATCATCTGGGCATTTCAGGGGTGTTTGAGGAAGATGACAGTGATAATGAGTAGCAGACTAAATTTTCTAATAATCCTTCATCTACCATGTACACTGTAGTACTTTTTCCCTACATGGCCCTCTTATAATCTGAAAATCCTTCTTTATCCATGTTGTAGGCTCTTAAAGAGAAGTATACACTATCGGGTATTGCATGAAAGCATATGTTGCATTATTTGCCAGCTTAAAAAAACCACAAAACCAAAAACATTTAAATTGTGATGTCTGAAGAAAGATATGTCTTTTCACATAAGAAGAGTTAGAAGTACTATGTAGTATTGATTTTTTACCTTGCTGAAGTGACTAACTTTTAGAGAAAGTATTCTGGTTTGGGTAGTATTTATATATACACATCAGCCCTGGAATTCTCATAGTCAAAATGTTCATGGAAAGCCCAAATGAAAGCTTTGAATCCAAGCAACCACTTATTGTTTCTTAGATGAAACAAGTGTGTGAAAACACTGTAAGTGCTCATTCAAAGTGGGTCTCACTTGGAGAACATTTTAGAATGAAAAAGTGTTAAAGAAAAAACTTTTAAAACATGTTTTTTTTAAAAAGCTTTTATTTCTTGGTTCAGAAGAAAAATATAGCCTAGGAAACATTCTTCATTCATTGATCTTCAACTTGTTTTAACCTGTGTTTTACGGATTTTGGAGGAAAAAAAAAGATTTCTGGACCATTCATGATAAAAGCATCCACTGCTTCCCGAGAAAAGAAAGGATAGAGGTACGGAGACCCATAAACTGAAAAATACACTATTGCAACAGAGCTCTGACAAACAGGCTAAAGCGACCGCTTCTTTATCATACATCTAAGAGTGCTTCATATTTTTCTTAAATCTTCCTTTCTTGGAGTCTCATGAACACAGGGCAATATCAGATTATTTTTTTTCCTCCAGTAATTTCCTAGTCACTCAATCAGTCTTTGCCTCATATATATTATAAAATAATAGATCTACATATTGGTATTATAAAAATTGATAAGTATTCTAAACAGTATTCAAATAATTGCTAGTTTATGATACAGTCTCACTCTCTTGGTCACCTGAATGTATGATCTCTGATCCATAAGGGATTAACCACACACTAAGGGTTAATACTCAGTCAATTCTATGGATAATTGATTTGTAGGAGACCAGTTACCCAAGAGATAACTGTTAATAAAATACTGATCTAGTTTTCCTTTTTTTCCTGTCTGAAGGATAGAAGAGGAACAGAAATGTATGAAGGCCTTATAGACTTTCATCATAGGAATCAAATATCAATGTAGTGAAAAGTTTGGAAGAAAAATTCAGGAGAGTCTGTAACAATTGCACAAAAATAGATGGCTTTATTTTGTCACTAGAAAGGAAAACATTTCTGAAGCTTTCCATTCCAACTTGTCTCTAGAACATGCATTAGTTCTTCAAATATGTTGTCATTGATTTTTTTTTTTAAGTCCTATTATTCAAAATTGACTTTCAAAGTTTATTTCATTTATTTCAGACAACCTGGTTGTACCGAATGGTAGAATATTTATGTATGTTGGTCCTAAGATCTCAGCACTGCAAGTAGGAATAGTTGTTTGGGATGTTAAAGTGGTGATACTGTTACAGTGACAACTTCAGAGCTTTTCACTGTGAAACTAAGTCTTCTAGTTGCTAATCTCTTGAATCAATATGTGTTGCATTGATTTACTCTATTCTAGAATAACTCAAGAGTGTGTACATCCATGTCAATCCCTCCTAGTGACCTCTATTCTCATTATCCATATTTTATGTAAGGAATGAAGCACATTTAAAATGTTTAATTGCTAGCCCATAGAACACTTTATCACTTTTTATTTTTCTCAACAGCTCTGGATTACTTTTTCTGAGGTGTTTTATTCTTAATTTTTCTTGTTTTCATGACAAGAAAAGTAATACAGCATTTTTCCAAAATGAACAGGTAGAACCACACTCAGTCTTTTGAACAAGCAGATAAAGGTTTGTTGTTGAATTGCCTATATATTCCTCTTGTCTGCAAGTACTCACAGGACTTTCTTGGCATTATGATGTTCGAAGCTTTGTATCATATTTGTGTATCATCCCACAGAGCAGACTTTGAGTCACATATGGCTTTTCATGTATTGAAATCCAAGGTCATTCAGTATTTCTATTCTTTTTCTTCTGTATAGTGCAATTCTGTGTCAAAAACTGCAGGAAAATCTTATAATAATGCTATTTAAAATTATCATGTATACAACTGAAGCTAGCCATTTGCAAGAAAATATTAAAAGCTAAACCAAAAGTGCAAATTCCCGAATCTTTACTTATTGTTTCGTAATTTAACTAAACTCTGCTCTTTCTTAGCACTCTTTGTATGTGACAAAAAGTAAAAGCTTTTTGCTAAGTAAAAGAAAAAATACCAGCTGCTCTTAGAGTTTTTCAGCTTCTCAGTCAAATAAGCATAGTTACATTTTATCTACGTTGTTTTAAATATGAGAGAACTTAGATTTTACGTTTGAGGTTGTGTAGAAAAACTATGTCTGTCCTGCCTTTAACAGAAAAAAACCCAAATATTAGGACAATTGAGTGGTCCGTAACACTAAATAAATTGAGTGAGTGGTGATAACACACTTCCAGAATTTGACCTTCCCATATATAGATAAAGGTGCAAAATCTTTCACCTCTGAATCCCAGGCTTCACTTTTAGCTAAGTCTTATTGTAATTTTAATGATTTTTTTCTGCATTTTTTAATAAAGTGTTCTGTTGACCATTGCAATGGTACTGGACAGATAAAACACGGAATATTTAAACTGTGATGGGGTAGGGCAAATATTATCATCCAGATAACAAGGTAAGGAGTAACTACAAGTGCTCTTATACTTGCAAATCTAAGAGGGTGGTTTTCCTAAGGATGGGATCAATAACAGGCATCTGGGAACAGACTGAGGAAAGAAACTTCTTGGCTCTTTTTAGCTGAAACTGGAATAGTGTGTCTAATTATTCCACTGCACCTGCCCTGAATGTTGTTTTTGTTTTATTATGTTTTTCAGCTGACAAATTTGCAGAACTGCTGAGGTGGCTGTGCCACCCTAAGAAATGGCATCTGGGATCATAAAATTTCCCTGTAGGTGAAGAGCAGCTTTAAATTGACATACTGGTAAATTTCCTGTTAAGAATATATTTTTTTAGTCAATATTGTTTATAGAGCTTAATGAAATAAAGAAATATGGATAATTTCCTTGTTTGCAGCTATTATTTATGAGGTTTAAATTCTGCCTTTTACGTGCTCTCTACATCATGGCTGTGTCCCAAAAACACATGCATGGATGTAATTTGAAAAATTATAGCATAGCTGTAAATATGTAGAAAATATTTCCTTCCTTTTGACCTCTATCTATGCTTCCACAGGTTGTTATGTGCTTTACAGCAATCTTGAAGCTTCTGTATTTTTTTTCTGTCTGGGAGTAGAGCTTAATCTCAAATTGAGATGTGATTGAGATTGCATCTCAAACTGCCTACTTCTTGAGTTTGTGGTGAATTAGGATTTACTTATGTAAGCTGAATGTTCCTTCAGTCTGAGAAAGTTACGGGAGTAAGTACACTTGATAAGGCATTGTGATGCTGAGAATCTTAAAAATTAGCGTATATGAACCTATCTTTAGGATTTTTTTTTTTTTTAAGAATGTGGTCTTTACCATATATCCTTTCGAGAATTCTAAGATATAAATTTCTAGAGGCTGTAGTTCTCATGTATGTGCTCACTTGTAGTTCACACATTATAAAACTTATAGCAGAAGACATAGCCTTAATTGTATCAAGAAACATTGGACCCCAAGCAGCCTCAATGATTTTCATGGGCGTTTTCATTCTGGGAATGAAAACATTTCAACATTTATTATTACATCTTCTTTTAATTTTTAAGTTTTCCACAATAGTGCTGATATCGGTGTATACAAGGAGTTGGTGTAAAGTTGGATAAGTACTTTTAGGGAGAAAAGATTGTAATTTTTTTGTTTGTTTGTTTTCTTGTTTTAAATAAACCATGCTGTGGCCCTATGGAAATACTTCTGGTCACAGATACTACAACTTGTTGAGAAAGAAGGGATTGTTTTCTTGGCATTAATAAAGTTTATCTCGACAGATCCATCTGCTCTTCTCACTACAGTTAGGCTTTTTAGAAAAACTTTTTGTCTGTGCTTTTCTTGTCCCCATGGAGGTGCCCAGTTCTCAGGACTGCAGCTGCCTTGGCTGCCTCCTGACTCCCCAGACTGTGGTGTGCACTGACACAGGGAACAAGGAACTGAGTCTTGCACAAAAGAGTTGAATTAAGTAGTAATTTGTAATTTATGGAGTATAAATTCCTTTGTATAGCAAGTCATACCTACTTGATACAAACTCACCTGTAGGACCAATGCACACACTCATTGTGTCTCATTGTAGATGGCAATACTACTATAATGGTAAAGGAAATACATGTAAGAAGTTTTCTTCTGAGGATGACGTGGCTATATATAGTGACATGCATAGGAAGACAGGAAAAAAAAATAAACAGTAGTAGGTTCCTGTGTTTTTACTGGGGATCAAGAAACAAATGTATCGTTTTTGGCCAACACATGAGAGAGCAATGAATGACAAACTTAGAGCTGTATTTCAAATGTTTGTTTTATACATAATGAAAGTATATTGAAACTGAACACTGTATACTTTTTTAAACAGTGTTACTTATATTTTATCCATCTTGGTTCTCACTAGAAGAAAGCAAAGTATAAAGATATTTTAAAAGTTAAGAAAATTGTGAAGTTTTGCAATAAAACAATTTAAAAATAACTAGTCTTGTCCTACCAAGGACATTTCCATTTGAAGGGGACTTTATAGCTTTGCTCAAGACGTTTGTGTTTTTATAAAGAGTGATTTAATACACTGTTATGTTGTTTGTAATTTAATTCCTGAACTTATCTTGCTCTTGTTCTAATTCCTTTCAGATCATATGTTTGTTACATTGTTGTCAAATCAGAAGAAAATACTGAGGGAGAAAGGCAGAGCTGAACTAGCTTCTGCCTCCACAGGCATAAAAGTCAAGAGCTTTTGTCCTGTCAGCCATGAAGTAGGATAACACTAGTAAGTATAACACTAACTTGATACCTACTGAAATCTGTCAACTGATTTTGGTGAATGTAGAGCATCCTGCCATTGGGTGTCCAGTATTCTCAAGATCTAGCAAAATGAGAAGATAAAGGAATGCTTGTCTGAAGAAGAAAGCATGATTTGATCCATTCAGGAAAGGACAAATACAAACTTTGGCTTGGAAGGTTGTGACTGACCTCAACAGAACTGAGATAGAGTAAATCAGGCACACAAAAAGCAGATGAGATAAAAAGTACTAACAGTGCAGAAATTCCACAATACTGGGCAGAGCTATTGTTTAGACCCGCACACTGACATCTGCCACTATGCATATTTGTTTTGCACTGGCTCCTGTTGTGCTGCTTCATGCATATATTGTATGGGGCCAGGAGGAAACAGAGTAGACAAACCACTCTTGATGTCTGTTCTTCTCCTGGCAACTTGTTGGAATTACTGAAAGTTTTTCACCTTACATTCCACAGTGCTGAATAGCTCAAAATATACATCTTGTTGTATTTTCTGACTGTGGATTTTTGGCTTCCAACAGTAATTTCAGCCAAGAGAGAAAATAATATCCTTTAGATGTGATGTTCCACAAGTAAAGAGACAATTTTCTTTATCTGCAAATTGTTCTGGACTGTGAATTATGCAGATTGTGCAATAAAGGCATATAACACTCGTGTCATATGTCCCTAGAAAATAGATCTGTTTTACAGGAATATAACTCAGTTTGAATGTGGACCTTAGTATTCTTCACTGGTCTCTACAAATTCATTAGTATTTAAATTTATGTTAATTTCATCAAGGTGTGAAAAGATCTTTCTTTGCATATACATGAACAAACGATATTACTATTCAACCAGATATTTTCCTTTTTTTTTTTTTTTTCTCCAAGAGAATCTTGTTGTATGTTAACAGAAAGAGGAAAAGAGAGATTATAAAAGCCCATATTTTGAAACTCAGGAAATTTAGTCATTGATAGCTCTTTTTAAGGGAGCTATCCAGTATTGTCTTTCCTGGTCTGAGTGAAAATTTTGAATGGTATTTCCACAGCATGTTACACTTCCAGTACACAAACACATGACAGAGAACTATCAGTTAGCACGTGTGTGTTGCTCTATAAGGTTACTATCCCTGAACATTTCAGTGTTAAACTGTAACTATGAAGATCTTATAGAAAGACAATTGTGCTGTTGGAATGTATAAACATTTATTATACTTCAGAGCTGAACAAACAGTGAATCTCAATTTTTTAAAGATCCATATTTTCTTTAGAAGTGACAATGCAAATAAAATTTTTGGAGAAAGTGGCTCATACTGCTCACACTTTTAATTATTAAATAACTATAATTTTCTGTTAAAACTCCTCTCAGTCTAACATAATCTTAGGAAACCTTTTAAGCATGTGGATTTAACTATTGTTATTTTCTTTGAATGTTGTCTGCTATTTAATTCCATTTCTGGAATAAGTTACTGTTTCTGCTGGGCCACAATATTTACTCATCCTTAAATATGGAATTAATATTTATGAACGATATTCTTTATTGACTGAATGAAAATAAAATATAGACTCAGTACATTTCCAAAGACCTTATAAGTGGTTCAACAAAGCACATAATACAGGCCTTGTCTTACACGTCTGTGATAATACAGTTTAATAGTGTTATAAGGCCATGGTGGTGCGTAGTTGTCATGATGGTAGATTGTGCTGGTCTGTATAGATTTACTGTCACTCTTTAGGCTTTTCATACATGACAGAGGTTGTCTGAAGCACAGCAGGAACATGAAGCTTGCAGGGGTTAAGTGTTACTTGCCTCCTGGCTTGCTACATAGTCCTCTCTGCAGCATACAGAGATGAGGTGCAGGGTACATCCGTCACTGGGCCGATGACATGATGGATTACTCATGTCATTGTCAGTACAGTCAAAATCACTCTGCTGCTGATAAGGTGGTCTCTTTTCTTTACTCTGGTTGAGTGAAACTATTTTCCCCTCTGGTTTTAAAACTGTAGCTCTTGCAGACATCACTTGAATCAAAGATGGGAAAAGACTATTTTTAATTTTGAATAGTGGCTTTGGCCCACAGGAGACAAACTCCTTTGAAAATTAATTTCAAAATGGTCAGACGCATATTAAATATTTTATGTCACTTGATTTCTCCCAGTCTGCGAAATAAAATACTTTAGGAGGGACACTAAATGTTTTTCTGAAGTCTTTTTTTCCTCACAATTTATGAGAGACATGCTTGGATTTTAATTGCTATCATTGCTTTCTGATTCTTCTTCTCTGTAGGGTACATGAGGAAAGACATGGCTGTGTTTGTAGTAGCACAAGAAGAGAATAAAGCATTAGAAAATGACAGGGCTTTGGAAACGTTTAGAGGGGAGCTTTGTGATAGCTCTACAGTACTGATAAAAATTAAATAGGAGTCCAAATACTGCCTGTCTCTGAGCTAGTCACAAACACTTTTGTGTGCAGTACTTGGTGCTACAGCCTTTCCCCTATGCCAACTGGTTCTGTAAAAATTAAAGGGGATGAGCTGGGGAAGAGATAGTATATATATGTTGGATAGGGATACCAAATTCTCAGCTGTATAAAAGGAATACTGAGCACAGTATCTATTTTCCTGGAAAGCTGCTGTCACAGAATTCAAGTTGCCTCTACAGCCTTCCCTGATACAAAGTTTTGCTCTGTAACGCCTTTCTCACTCTATCTCTGAAAGCCTAAAAGTGGGATTAAGATGAGCTCACCCTTTACTGAAATTATGTAAGAGATACAGATGATCCACAAAGAGGAAAACATTTAGCAAACAAGTGTGAAAGCGCCTTGCTGGGCCTCTGATATTGCACAAGCCCCACTTGCATCCCATAATGGATATTATAAGACTTTCGTGGCACACAGCGGTGCTGCTCCCTGCACAATGGCATGGTGACAACTCAGCCTAATTGTGTCTTACATTCTGATCCCGAAGTCAAAAGTTTCACTGGAGAAATTGTGCTTCAGAAAGGAAACCATAGTCGCTATCTGGTTGCTGGATATAGAAGTGAACCTACACAGGCATGTGTGACTGCAATAGTTTTTTTTATTATTCAGCACTGTATAGCATAATTTCCATCCCATTGTAGTTTCCATTTTGTTTACACTTTTATTCCAGTACGTGTGCGTGTTGTCCGTACATATTGATTTTGCAAATAATTGTAGAAAGTACAAAAATTTATTAAATAATATCTGTCATAAAACCAGAAATTCTTTCAGAAAACATATGATTACATTTGCCTATGAACACAAAAACCTTTCTACAGAAGCTACATGGCAGCGGAGGGACTTAAAGTGAAACAAAAACACTGGAAGCTTGTTTATGCATATCAGGAGCACAAAAGATACATACTCTCCCATATTTAAACATCCACATATGCTGATACATCTAAATAGCTTTGTTTTGAAGTTTTAATCAGATTTAAATGGAAAGTTGTTGAAGAGAACTGTGTGGTCTGAATTTTAATCCCTGAACTCATCGGCTTCTTTTTTATTGCATGTGGTGTGGCCTTGAATTGCAGAATGTTTTAAACATACATAATGAGCTCAATGTCAAACTGTTGAGCTTTGTGTCTTTAACAATAAGCACTTAGCTCAACCAAATGAATAGAAATTGCTTTAGTGAATTACAAAAGCCAAGGTTTTACAGTGCACTAATACCGACATTAATTAATGTAGACATTGTAATATTTTACAAAGATATGGGTTTATAAAACATAAAAAAGAAATAACATATATCAATAAACAGCCCAAATTTCAACAGTCGTAGATGCTGGAAAAAAAGTACTTCTTCCAACATGAATAACATTTTTTTTCTGACTCCTTCATATTTACATAGGCTACATTTCGAACATATATGATACTGGTTGAATGGGAAGAATTGGAATGAAATAATGTAAACAGCACGTGAAATTTCTCTAACTTTGAAAGAGATTAGATCTCCAATTCATAACAAGCACTTTCTCCTATTGTATACCTATAGAGTGTTTGTAACAGGATAACTTTTCTAACATTAGAAAATAAAGAGAACTTATTTCATTTCCCCAAAACCAGGAGCAGTATTCAGAAATTTACAGCAAATAGCAATTCATCCTTTAGAAATCCCTTCAACCTAGTACTAGAGTTGCTGCCAGAGATCTGAATGCTTTTGCCTAAATCTCTGTAATCCAATAAGCTTTTGTGTTTAGCAGCTTGTTTTGAAACTTGTATAGCACCCCAGCCTGTGTCTCCGTATGTTCGTTTGCAAGCAGGTGAGTGCCCGAGGGCTTGATTATTATTCAAGCCAGGAGGCCTTCACAGCCCCAACCAGAATGTAATTTGTAATTAACTGTCATTTACTTCTGTCTGCACTGACTTGTTGTTCAAAAGACAATGTATCTGAGCTGGTCACTAGCTTCTCTTTGTTGTGGATATGACATCTCTCAGATCTAGCTGTATTCATAATGTTTAGAAAACTAAGTACTTACACTCTTGAAACCAAAGTGGGAAGGGAATTTCACTGATTTTTCCTAAATAAAGTAAGTATGTAATATTATGAATATTTAGACAGGTAAAATAAAGTATTTGGTGTTTTGGGACGAGTTTCTGAGAAGTAGTTATGTTCACAGAAGACATTTTTAATTGAACTCCATTAGGAATAGAACCTTCATGATTTTATCTCATTATAGATGAAATCTATAAAATGAAAGTGCATAAGTTGTGGGATTTTTTTCTTAACTCATTTTAAACATTGCAACTGTATTTTCTCACTGGAGCAGGCCACTAATGTATTCTGTGAATGTACCCATATCATGAATTTGTAATTGTCCCCATGGTAATCTTTTGTTAGCCAAAATAAACAAAAGAATAATATAATATCCACATTTATTTTATTTAGGAATTGTGCTTCAAATTATTCTTGACGTAATTTAACTCAGAAATAGTAAAAAAAAAACCAATCTTTTTTTCTGTTTAAACTTTGTTTATTGCACTTGTCTGTGAGAAAGCAGTCATGAGAATCATGCAACAATAAGTACCCACACGCAAATTCACTTTAAAAATACATTAAACTTATCGGATTCAGACCTTTAGCCCAACCTAAAAAAGCTGCTATTTTGCCAGAGCAGAACTTCCATCCCATTTCATCTCTCCTGTCGCTACTGCTGCTGCTGCTGCTTCTGTTGCTGTGACTATTTTCTTCTTCCACCCTCACAGGTGCAGTTGCTGCACCTCGCCCGCGGCAGTGTGGGTGAGGGACTCCCTGGGCAGCGGCACCAGGAGACCACCACAGCTGATCTGAAGCCCCTGCCCGTGTGCACCTATGCGTAAAAGGAGTACCTCCCTCTGGTTCAGCACAGCCTTTCGGCCCTCTCTGCATTTCCCAGCACTATCATGTCAGATTGCATATTCTGAGCAGCATATACTGGTCAAGGGGATGCATAAAAAGGCTCAATGGCATTCTTTTGTCGTACTTAAAAGGGAGGATGGTGGAGAGAAAAGAAAGAGAAGAAAGGGCAATGTCTATAGGAACAGCTTTCCCCCCAGAGTGATTTGCATAAAGTTGGATTAAACAGCACTTCAAGCCCCAAAGGCTGATTACTTACACTGGACCTTATTAATTATTTCCTTCTTTATTTGGAACAATCAAGGGGAGAAAACAAACAGTGTCACTATCTCTTTAAGATCGGGAGCAATAAAAGCATAAGATCCCAAAGAAAGACTGCTTTTTTTGAACAGTTGTTTTCTGTTCTTGCCAGCCACATTGGGGCTAGCAATTCCCATGTGTTATCAAAAGAGACAAGAAGCAGCAGGCTTTAGCACCTAGCTGAGCAGGATTGCTACATGCCACTCCAAGTGCGATTAAGCTTCCTTTAGTGCACCAGTGACATCACTGATGGCTCAAAGCTGCAGCTACTCAAGAGTATTAGAATGCATTTCATGCTTGGCTTACTCAAAACTGCAGAGCTAAAATTTACACCTTATTTGATGTTCTTCTCCCTGCTGTTAATTGGTAAAGGGATCTCTGACCCTTTTGATCTCTGCTACAATCCTCTAAATGCCCAGGTCTGCTAAACTGTTCAGCAGGAGATGCTCAGCAGTTGCCCAGTAATGTGAAGTCTTTTTTTGGCTTTCTTGCCTTTGGTTTACATCCAAGTTGCACAGAAATAAGAGATGACAGTTGTTATAGATATGCTGGTTTAATTACTTGTCAGCTTATAGCTGATATCTCGGCTAGCCAACATGGAAGCTTAACTTTCTTCTAGTAGCTTAAAGCATGACCAACTGCTAGTGCTTTAGTATTTAGCCATAAAACGCTGTATACATTTAAGATAAAAAATAAAATAGAGGAACAGCCTTTTTGATTTACTCGCAAAAGTGATCAGCTTTTGGTGCTCATGATTTCACGTAGAACTTAGGTAACGTAAAATTATTTGGTCATATTGACATCTAAGTGTATATTTGGCTTGTTTTATTTCCAGTTTATAATTACACGGGGAATATTGAATACATTTTTTAGCCTGCTACCTTTGAAATCAGAGGCTTAAAATATTTATGAGAATAAAGGAGAGGTGTATTGTTTTGACTCTACTACAGATATTACTATACAAAGTTTTAACAGCTTTTCTTGAAGAGGTATCCCTTCTAAAGGAGATTGGCACATATAATCTTGATATATATGTGATTAAAAGCGATTAGCATGCTCACACCTCTACATATGGCTGAATTAATTGCACAGAATACTGTGAACTTTAATCGAGGTGACAGTATCCATTGAACACCTTTGAAGAATTTGCTTAGTGAAGAACAAATGAGAATGTTGTAGTAATTGTAGCCCATAGGCGAAGGCTGGCTAAAATGGGACCCTATGGTTGAGACACATACTCTCCCCCTTCAAACCCTGTCAGAGGTTTTTAGTGTTTATCCCAGGCTTTGTTATCCACCAAGATACATAGTTTCCATTGAAGTGAAACAGATTATTGGTTACTATAGTTTCACTATTGCTCAATTCAGTGCTGTGAAAAGCCAGGCACAATAGGTTTAAAAGTCCAGTTAGGACAAATAAATCCATGTTGTGAAGAATGAGAGAGAAGATACCTGTTCTTCTGTCTTTGATGTATTCTTTATTTTGTAGGATAGAAAGGGAATTAGTGGAGGGTTAATTGTTCGCTGCTTAGAGCTCTGTCTTTCCAGTTTACTGCAGAGTGAAATATAGTGCTATAAAGACAAAGCGAATATTGTTTGACTTCTTCCCCTCCCCCCCCTTTCCAGTTTTCAAGATGTGCAAGATACTGTAGCTGTGCAGTGGAGACAGGAATACAGATTTGTGAGTTTAATCTCTGGCATTATATTTTCCCTGCACCGAGTCACATCCGTATAGTGTTTGCCTCCTTTCCATGCCAAAATGGTAAATGGCATTTTCTTATATTCTGAGAAAATTACTCCTACCAGAATTCTGGGGTTAAGCTACAGAAAATTTACGTTAAGGAAAGTCAAAATGTCAGCTTTCACCAGGATATATCAAGAACCAGTCATCTAAACATGCTGGCAAAAATAATGTATTCTAGAAGGCCAACACCCAGATGTTAAGAGGGACTTGATGATACAGTGCAGATTAAAGCAGTGGCTTTTGTGCCTCTGGAAGCTGCGTTTGCATTCAGCCCAGTATGACTAGGAAAAAAGTTAATTTGATTTGATAGCTGAAAAGGTCACATATTTTGTTCAGCGCCCTGTATGCTTTTTTTCTTAACTAGATTTCTCCATTTCAGCTAGAGCTTGCTTCTAAGGATTTCTGCTTTGCTGTGGCCTTTCTTGAATCCTACCAAGAAACAAGTTGTGGAGACCATTCAACATGCGTAATACAATAGCAAAATGGAAAACCACTGAAGTCAAACTGTGTTCCAAGCTCATTTGGCTCCATTTATCCTGTATTTCTTGTTCTTCTGTACAAGTTCATGAGAAAAAGGAAAAAGGATGGAGGGAAAAAGGAGCTCAGCTTGCAAAATACAACACAGGTAAACCATAGAAAAGCTTAAATATTGGCAACCTCTACCAAAAGTGCAACCTTCTTTGAAGGTGTTATTTGACATTGCTGAAGGTTTCAACTTGATTACTTTCAATAAAATCCAAAGTAAGGATGACTGTCTTGGCTCACTAAGCAACAAGGTTTTATCACTAATTACAATCCTTTATTACCAGTAGTTTAATAGGTTTATGATAGGTCATAAAACAATTCAGCATGGGAGTACATAAAAGGAATAGGTTATACACTTGTGACATCTTAATATCTATTCATTGTAATCATTTTATGATCTTCAGTGGTACTATTTTTAAAATAAGTTTCCATGCTTTTACATGGAATAGATGGTCACCAAAAATGGGAGGTGGAGGGAAACCACATAAATATAGAGTAAAATACTTAATGAGGCATTTTGAAAACTTCTAATGTTGAAAGCATGTAGACTGTATCACACATGTGGAGTCTCATTATGGGTAATTATAATAAAATTATAAGTGCTGTAATAATTTTAACCTTGAAGGCACAATAAAGGATAGTTATATTTGCCTTCCTAGCCCACACATCTGAGACATTTTCCTCATTAATTATATTTCATGTAAGTGTAATTATGTAGTGTAAGAATAAAATTCGAAAGCATTTGCTAAATCACTGTTAATGACAGTCTTATTCTTCAGAGCTTTAATATAACTAATTATATCTAAAGTTTTAGGATGAAATAAGAAATGGAAACAAAATAAAATCTACACTTTATGGGATTTTTTTTCCCCCCTACTGATTGTTTAAATCTGTAATGCAATTAATAAATGGAAAGTAAGTTAGTAGAGAAAATGTATTGTTTGAAACTACAGTAAAAGTCAATCCTATTTCCTTCACTACAAGTTGTTTTGACTTTGACTTCACTGGGGTCATGTTGGTCAAAAACTCCACATTTTCTGTGACACAGAGATTATTATGTGCTTATAGACATTTTCAGAGATGGTACACCCATACAAAATAGTCTTTTAGTTTCCATAGTGCATAAACTATTTGACTGTGATTAAAATGCCAGATTACATTATATCATAAAATTTGGAATTTTATTTTGAAATGTTCTAAAACTTCATTTACTAAGATTTAGCTGGTCATATTTGTTCACGAGCCTATACCTTTAACCATCTACTAATGGCTAAGTTAGTAGCTTTGTTAGTAATGTAATTTTTTTCAACTTTACTTTTAAAGTAAACGTAAACAAATCACCTCAATATGGAATAATTCAATATAAAGATACAGTTTGGTTTTCTTCTTTGTTATGAGTATTACTTAAATGGCTATGAACACTATGCACTTCAGGAGAGAGAAGTATATATATTTTCATGGAAACACAGGAGAAGACACGTGACTCAGAAGGCAATGGAAGTTTAAAAATAACTTAGACTAGCTACTGACTTTAAAAAAAATAATATTTAATAGTTAAAGATTGTCTTTCTTCAAAATTTCACCTACAGAGGTGGGAAATCTGAGGCTATTTTCAATTATGAAAAAGTGAACTACAAGTTATTTTGAGCTAGTTCTGAAGAGGGAAAATGTACGGGAATTCAACAAGCCTTCCCAAAATTAAAGCTAAATATCTATTTTCTTTCCTTTCTTTACCATAGTTTATTATGTATTACTACCAAACTGTATAAAACTACAGTGTATGTGAGAATGTCACACACCTAATGTAGTATATATATGTTTATTTTACATGTACACACAGAAACACACATTTTCTAATATATATTCCTACAATAACTACATCATGATTTCAGACTACTGGGTGTTTCATCTCTTTCAATGCATTTAGATGCATATCACAAGTTTATACACTTTTGATGTTCCAGATGATACGAAGTGATTCAAGAACATTGAAGTACCTTATAATGGAAGAGGTATACCTCAGACTTGATACAATTCTTCTATCCAGGTGAAGGAGAGTGGGAAGTAGAAAGAAAAGAACCAAATCCAGAAAACAGACTATATTTGTTCTGTAATCCATGTACATCCTGCAATCATCCATACCCGTGTCACATTACAGTATGAAGTTTTAGTTGAGGTTCTATCCTAAAAACAGTGGAAGCAGGGAGAAGACAGTCAGCTTCTTAAGTACAGTTTGAAACCACAGCGCCCTAAATCTTTGTCTTTTGTTTACAAGGCTTGCTTTATCTTTTCTAGATGGAAATTCTGTTTCTTTAAGTGTGTAAGGAAAAGGATATTTTTCTGTTGGAAATCCCTTTCTGTGCTGTCTTGGGTAAGTTGTAATTCATAGAGCTATTAGAAAACTGAGGTCTTCGGAATTTAAAATAAGAAGGGCTATGGTAAAACACAGTCAATCCTGCCATCTCAGAAAAGCCTTCCTATTGCAGTCTTTACATTTTTTTTTTTTTAATTTTTTGCTTCCAGAGACATACTGCTGCAGGACTAGTCTATTATAAGTGAGATTTATGAGAGAGGATTTGAGGAGTTGTATTCAGGTATACAGATGGTACGATAGTGTTTGGATTTACGTTGAGACTTTCTTGTGTCATTGGTTATTAGTTTCAGCTGATACAATGTTTTACTTTGACTGCATGGTATTTGGAATGCAAGGTACCTCTCTTTTTGTATATGTTTTATAAATGAATGTATATATTTATAAATTAAAATAATAATAATGTCAGTTATGCACCTACATCCCTGTTTGAATAGGAAGATCATATTGTGCCTATTAGTCTCTCTTTGCACAGAATGCAATTATTAAATTGTGGTTATTCTGTATCTGATAAAATGAATAATTTCCCTAAGCAAATAGTCAACAATAAGTGAAATGGCTTTAATTACTTTGATGCAAAAGTGACAATTTATTTTCTTTTTGGATGTGCTCACTATTGAGGATCTTTCTATGAAGACAAATTAGGTCGGGCCTGTTGCTAAAACCAGTATTTTCCACTCTTTCCTCTTAGTTCACATACTGTCTTGGGCAGAGTTTTGACAGAGGCTTTGTGGAAGCAGAATGTACAATGGTCTCATTTTTATTTGCTTTTCACTGCTTTGCACATTCTATACTAAAGAGTAAAGCCACAGGAGGATTCTGGTGTGATGTTAAGTGTTGCCATAAATTAGATCAAGTGAATAATGCTAAGCACCTACAAATTAATCAAAGCAGCACCTAACTTTTCAGTGCCTGGCCTTAAGACAACAATTAAAACCCAATGTTCCTAATATCTCTCTAAAGGGCATGGGCTGATCAGTAAGTAATCCTGAACATGTGGAGTGAGAAGCCAGCTGAAGCAGCTGATAAGAAACATAATATGATGCTTTAGCCCGATATCTCAAGCTGTTCCTCTCTAGAGGTTATCTGGGGAAAGACAGCAGAATAGTACTGTCCTTAGGGTATCTATGTTTTGGAAACCCCTCTTGAGCATCACTGAACTCACATAGTCTTCCACTGAGACAGACAAGGCTACCTGTTTTCAAAATGTCATTGTCAAGATGATGGGACTGCTTTTAATATGTTAGTACATTAATTTCTATTTAAAAGAAAATGTGTTGAGCTTAATTTTCCTTGGAGGGAATCACCTTGTTTTAATGTAACTGGAATGAATTTTCACCTGTGAGGCAAAAACTATTGGAGCTCTTTCCTATCACAAACTGTTTCTCTTTTGAGAGAAATATAAGAATCTTCCCTGACTCCGAGAGGAACTAATGCAACAAGAATATTCAAGTCCAGCCACTTAATGGTTTTATTTCAGAATTATTTCAGATTTTTACTTCTATTCTCTGCTCTCAAATCTTCTTTTTTTTTTTTTCCTGGAATTCTTTTGCCTTTCCTCAGCCTTTTTTTTCCTTCGTTTTTTTCCTACATGAGTGTAAATACTTTTTCTGGTCATCAGCAGGTCTTTTGTGTTGCTTCTTTTATTTTTTAAAAATTTTGTTAATCAAGTAGGTCTAGGCTATCTTGTCTCTTAATGCACCTTTTTAAAGGCTAAAGGCTTACAAAAGTTTCCTAGCTAGTGGTATTCAACCGTGTTCCTGTAGAGTATCCATTAAATGTTTTCTTCAAATCTTGTTCCTCTAACATGTACATAATAAGTAGAATTAGGTCTAAAGTCCAGGACTTTCAAAGAAATAATGCATACTGAAGACAACGTTAACATTTCAAAATTATAGAAGTACAAGTCTTAGCATAAAAAGTGCAGCAGGACACAATATCTTCCAGTATTAGGATTAATGCAAAAATACTCACCTGTCTTTTTTCATTATGCTGTTCATTATCTATTGCAAATCTACTAATCTATCTCCATTTTCTTGCCTTTAATTAACTTCAATAATTTCATATATGCTTTTTTTATCTTTTTCTAATTTGATACCTAACTTATTTTAAGCATGTGTACCTACCCTTTACTAAACACAGAAACAAGTATTTTAGCAGTTTAACCAAATTGTCTCATACAGTCAAATTGTTGTCTCACATAATTTTGTCTTAAGTATAGAAAATGTTCACCTGAAACACTGTTTCCATGTCCTGGTCCTGAGTGACAAAATTTCTCTGTCTGTAGTTGTATCAAAATAATTATTGAAACACAAAAAAACTTTCCCTACTTCCTAGATGTAATTCGCTTCAAATTTTTACTAGAAGTTTCTTTAAATAAAGTATCAGTAAAACTTGTTTAACAGTCAAGTTTGGATTCCAGTTAGGATTTGGACTGGTTTCCTATGCAGCTGTTGCTTGACTTGGTATTCAGAGTTGAAAGGAATTTTATCTTTGAAAGAGAAGTTGTAATCATCAACCTGCTTGAATATGACCCTAAAAATGAAATATTTGCATCTGGTTTAGGATATCCATCCAGGATATTCCTGGTTTAGGAACTATCTGGGTTCAGATAGTGCTGTTTTAATTAGTACTATTAAATATCAAAGTATTTCTTTAATGGACTTTTGAAGCTTACCAGTATTAGGTTTTATACATGTATCAACTATTTGTAAGTATTTCCCCATGTAACAATTTTTAAAACTCTATTTTCTCATTTTGGATTATGATTAAACACAAAATAATTTTAAAAGTGTGTAATTGAACACTTTTTAGTTTCTACTCTATATTAGAATGTTATCTGCTAGTTACTTTAAATAATAATCTTAAATCAAATGTAATTCATGCTTTGATTACAGACATTTATTTTATATACCTGAAATGTTAATTCCATACAGAACTGAGAGAAAAAAGAAGAAATAAAAAGAAAACAAGGAAAAGAAAGAAAACACAGTGTATATTCATTACATTGATTTGAAACTCTTGATTCTGTGCTCCCCAGACATATGATATACTGTATTTCATAGCTAAAGATGTTAATCATTTAAATATAATGTTAAACAATTTTTTGAGCTTAAATAATACTATACAAAAGGCAGTCAGAGGATTTGGGAAGATCCCATATTACGTGAATGAAAGTGTTGCCATCTCAGGGAAAGAAAAGGATGAAACTAGTTAAGAGTAGAACTCCCCTGACCTTGGCAAAGTATTGCAGCTATCTTTGTTCTCAAAAGTCTGGATTTAATATGCGACATAAAAGACATATGTGAAGTTTTACTTGTTTCCTTGACTCTCACACTATTTCCATTGGTGGCATCTTGTTTTCATTAGCCTACAGCCTTGCACCAGTTTACAGTCACTTCTTGTCTACTATCTACCAGACCTGCTGTAATCGTCTCCCTTCACTCAAGCCACAAGTTAGTGCATGTCTACCATTAGGGTTAAATGTCATTTCAAAGAGGAACTTCAACCCAAGCACTCCAATTCAGTCTTCTCTGTACTCTGAAACATTGGAAATCCATTACTTGCACTCACAATTTCTCTTTTTAGTAGTTTCAGCAAACACTATAAGCCAAAGACATTTCAATCTGCCTCATGCTTATTTATTATTCATCTAAAATCCTTTGTGTTTCATTTGATATATTACCAGAAACTTCCTTAAGAGACTGAGAAGACGAAAGAGTTGAGAGACTGCTTGTTGTCTGTGGGACAGGAGCACTGATGGAGGGCAGAAATGTTGGAAGCCTTGAAATAATCTCTGCTCTGCAGAGCTTCAAACCTAGACATTAAATACCGTTACTCTACTCAATACAATATCACAAGTTGGAAAACATGCTTTATTATAGCTGAGAGTCTTTAAATTTGACATTAGATGTAACTAGCACAACTATACCAGTTCCCAGCCTCATTTGATTCATACCCAAATTAATACCTCTTGGGCAGGATCTGAGCCAAAAGCCTCAGCATGCCATTCAACTGAGTCTCGAGGGTTTCATACATGCTCAGATTATGCATGCCTTTAATCCTATTGCACATTAAACAGCATGAATAGGACAACATCTTGGTCAGCTGAAATCCTAAAACAATATTTAGATCAGACTAACTGTTACTAAGCATCTTGTACTTAGCTGCTCCCCCAAACACAGTGTTTTTCCTGACAAGTCTCTCCTTGCCCACTGGGTCAAGGATCAAAAAGACTAAAACTTACAAATGATCCCCTGCTGGCTTCCAAATCTCAACTACAGAATCTGTGCTCCAAATCCTTTGGAAAAGTAGAAGTAGTCACATAGGCGCATCTGTCAATCAATTTTTCTCACAATTATCTTTTATTAACCTCAGCTGTTTGGATTTACACACTACTGTCACTCAAACTGTATTTGACCCAAAACTGAAACAGAATTTTGTCATAGTTGTGCACTCATGCACAAGTATTGTGCACTTAATGCTTCTAGAAACTACAGTGAAAATTAAGTACCAGTTAAATATATCACAAATTACCTATCTTTTCTTGTCATAGAGGGTAATTATGATTTGTGTGGGCAACTATGATTGGTATTACCACTACTGAGGACATAAAAGTACCTTAAAGAATTTTGATAGCTTAGCTGATCAGGGTGATAAAAACAGGATGGAAGTTATTTTCATAGAATACAATGTAGTGTGCTTGTGCCCAGACAATAAGAAGTTTGGGGATTTGGGTCTTATTAATTGGAAGTTAATGAAATGGAGAAAAAATGAGGTGTATGTAAGGATCCAACTAAAGTAATACAGTTGTGAAAAAGAATGGTGAGTTCCCAGGACATATTAGACCAGGTTATTTTATCACTATACTTGTAATCAGGGAAGACAATCATAAGATTTCATTAGGAATACTATATGTAGGTCTAGTTGTCCCTATTCAGTAAATATAAACCTAAATGCAGAGAAGAATTCTTAGGGACTTGCAATAGCTACTTTATGAAGACAGTTAAAAAAGATCTAGCATCTTTAGAATTACTAAAAGAAGGTTGAGAGAGAATATTATAACTCTAAAATACAGTTTGGGTAAACACTCAAGACAAAGAGTTTTTAAGTAAAATAATTAAATCAACATAGGAGAAATTATATTAAATTAATTATAAATATATTTATCTTGCTAACTAGATGATCTCTAGCAATCCAAGAAATAAGGTTTCCAGTGGAGTAGGAACTTAAGTGTAAGAAGGAAAGATTTTAAAACTTAAAAAGTGAATCCTGTGAAAAGAGATATTAGGCTTGTCATATGAATTATTAGGTATCTAATGTGCCAAGGTAGTTGAAAAGAGACTGAGTGCTATTTATTTACACTACATATAGACTGCATTAGTCTTGTGTCTTGCACCTCTAGTAGCCATCTCTGGAAGCAAGGAATAAATATTTTCATATCTTAATAAACAAGATGTTTTTCTTCAGGAAGGAAAGTTCTCTCTCCATGAAGTATAGGAAATGGACCATTATTAGAGAAAAGGCATAGGGTGAATATTCAGATGCTTCTACTGTTATTCTACTGCAATTAATGTTCGATGCCATAGTATTGCAGCTTTCTCATTTACACACAGAAAAATGATAACTTGGTTTGCCTTTAGAAGGAAAAAATTCTCATATTTGAAATGTGATGCACTGTTTTTCTATGGAATATAGTACTTGCTTTCTAGACAGAATTGAGAGTTTTATTTATTTACTTCCCTGATAATATAGGAATTTACCTATTAGAGGTGATCATAGCATCTTCAGTGTCCTTTCTGTGGCATATTGTACTTGTGGCATATTGTACTTGTGGCTTTTGCTGAAGATCTTAATTTTCCTTTGGTTCTAGAAAATGTGGTAGGTGGAAGAAAGCAGAATAGATGCTATGTAAATAAATCTAAAATAAACTTCTATCACATACTTAGCTGAGATTGTGAACAAATGGACTCAATGACCCAAGTGGTGCCTCGTAATAAAATCTTTCTGAATCTCTCAGGTCCCAACACCATGACTACATGCATTTAATCCTTTCTCCGTGCCACCAATTCCCCATTAATCTCACAGATTCAACACTTGCTCAAATCTCACATAATTCTCATGAATACACTGAAGTATTTAACATTCTCCATCATCATCCTCTAAACTAAAGATGTACCTTGCAACTCTCAGGAAATTAATCACTTTTCCATCAAAACAGTATTACTCCCAACAAATGCCACATATTTTCATACCCCAAGTGCAAAATCTCCCATGCTACTAATCTTCCTTGCAGACCCATAAACTTTCCCTCACCCTTTATTAGAGTTATCACCCACTCAACACAATCCCCTTTCTAAAATTGAGCAAAATATATCCCATTACCATCAGACAGAAAGACCTGTGTCTTATCCAAGTAGTTCTTCTAAATAAATCACTCCAATAGCATTCTAACTTTATATTCTTTTTCCATGTAAAATATTTTGCATTTCTTTTAACATATTGCCAGTATTTCTAGGGGATACATCTTGTCTCAGTGCTAGGAAACAAGTCTCTTTATGATCACAGGAGGAAAGTTCATTCAAAATACAGAAATACTGGATATTGAATGATGAATACTGAAATAGTACTTGGCTTCAGCTGCATGACGAAAAGCAATGAACCCAATCTGAAACTCTAAGAAATACCTTTTCAAACTGTATTGCCATTGTTACTGACAAAGGGACAGTGAGAAAACTCTGTGACTGACTTTTGGGCGAGCTCTTTGTTACTCGAACAGACTTAAACTTGGAATAGGTACTCAAGGAGTATTTCTTAACTATGTGTTTCAGAAAAGTTTAACATTTGTCACAATTCTTCTCATTCAAGACAGATTGATGGTATCACTTTCAGTTATTAAAGAAGAAATATTTTTAATGAACACCAGGAAGAAAACTGGGCTTAAATCCCCCCTATGTTACCTAGGCAACATTTGTATTCTCTTTATATCTGTTTCCTCCAGTGAATGTTTGCTATGATAATACTTAACTGAATCACAAGGGTGTTGTGACATAAGCACTCATTAATTCACAGCTTCATAGCATATTTGGAAAAGAAGATGCTGTGCAAGTATTAACTCCATTATTTTTAGTAATATTTATTGATGCAGTGTTAAAACCTTTCAGACAGTAACCTTAGATTTTTTTATTTTTCCTCAGATGTCTCAAACTGACTTATCTAAACAGTAAGGAGGAAAATACTTATGCAGAAAGGTCAAGAATGGGAAAACTACTTTTTTTAAAAGCAGACTTTTAAAAAGAAATGTGTAAAATTCAGGAAGGCTAGGGAATGGATAGGGGTTTCTGACAGGTTAGGATGATAAATGAAAGGGCTCTAGTGGCCTTTCTGTTTGTTTAGACCTCTTGCTCCTGCTACAACTCTGCACAAAACTAGTATTGAAGTGCCTACTGTTAAAACATAACATAACCTGACAATGATCAGCCCAGAGGGCTTTTCCAAGAGAAGGCCATATTGTTCTGTGTGGGGAAGTGTTCTAGCATGAGATGTCCTGAGACAAGAAGGAAAGCACCGAGTGCGGAAGACTTTCCAGTACATTAGTAGTATATGAAAGGAACTGACCATTTGTACATTAATATTGCCTTGTCCTAGAGACTGACATATGGGAAAGCACTGCATAAGATTCTCTACAGACAGCTTGTTTTCCCCTTGTATTATAACAGCAGGCACAAGGTGTAAAAGATACCAGATTTAACATTACAGGGCCTGAATGCATTTTGTGTACAGTTAAGATACTTAACTTTTATTTTGTGCAGATGACTGAACAATTACATATCCCATTATTTTTTTACTATGCACTATTTGTAAAGCCACTACAGAATGTTTACCTTGGGAACAGCTTTAGCATTAAGCATTTCATATACCAACCAGGCCATTTGTAGTTAAGCAGTTTTGTGCTAATGGCTCTAAAGTACTCTGTTTTTGACTCTAGAGAATTTTTTAAGTCGTGAAAGGGACTGGAATTTATTATATATTTAGTATCTTTATTCACATCTTACATTTCAAATAATATAAAAGAGTCTGGGTTTAAAATAAGAATGAAAGAAAATTATCGTGACAATTTATTAGGAAAGTAAAATATACTGTGTTTTTTAAATCTGTAGATTGACATTTAAGCAATGATGCTCTGATTTTTTAGTGTTTTTTTTTTAATTTTTTCTTTCCTTCTTCTTGTTGTTTGGTTTTGTGTAGAATATTGCTATATGAAGGTGTTTCTGCTTATGTAGTGTAAAGAAGTAGCAAGCATCATATTACTTGATACCTTTGTGGAAATACATCATGTACAAAGCTCTCCAGTTTGTTCAGTTGGTTTTCATGTATGCCTGAATTTTACCAAAATTTGTACAACCCAGGGAAGATAATGCTGCAGCCAGAAGCTTTTTCACAGCTTGATCATTTGGCTGATTGATTCACTGCAGCTTTTTTTTAATGCCAGCTCAACTAACATGAAAGAGTTGGAAAGGATCCACAGAGGTAATGCCTGGCAGATAGTTATTGTAGCTTTGGTACTTCCCTACACAAAACAAAAGTCTCTTCTGCCTCTGAGGTGAACAAACCTAAACCAAGCTGCCTCTGACCTGTAACAGCTCAGGGGATTGTTATGGTTGAGAAACAAATTAAGTTATGAGTGAGGAACAAAAACTGAACAATATTGAGAGGCAGATACCCCTGTCCTGCCTAGCATGACATGAAAAACAAATACATCTTAAAACTGACTGACCCTCACAGTCCTCAGGCCTTATGGCACAGGAGAAGACTTGACTAATGTGCAAATCACAAAAGGATGTGGGGGAAAAAATAAATGCTACCATTTGAAAGAACACTAGAGAACTTTTTAAGGGTTCCCTTTTTTTTTTTTTAAATATTGAGAAGATTGAATTAAAGTTGAAACATCTTCAGTTTTATTTTAGAGTTAATTTTCAATCAATTCACAGTAATGCTAAAATAAGGATCGTTGTTGGGTGATATGACATTGGTGAAAACAGAACATTTTTCCAGACCCATATTGCAATGGTTCAATGTGATCAGTTCTCAAGAAATATTTTGGAAATGTATTTCTCTAGGAAATCAAACTAGGAGAAAAAAATGTCACTTATCTGTAGAACTATGAAGACATCTTCTCTTATGCTGACAATCCTCATAAAGAGTTTAAATTTTAAAGGAATTCTCACAAACAATGTAATTTTCTCACGTATAATGAATATTCCCTCTGTTATTCACTAGATCAATCCATGCAGTCAGACATACAGTGAAAAGATCCAAGGTGCAGAGAAATTAGCAACAGAAAGAAATCAGCAAATCAACCTTTATGCATTTAATAGACTGCTTCACATTCCTTCCAGTTTCAAGCTCTACATGAGCATATGTTTTCTCTTTTTGTGTTTTCTAGAAAGCACTCAAGGGGCCTCTCTGAAAGTAGCAGGGGATGACACACAGGCTGAGTTTGCCAACACTTTCCCATGCAGGTGCTTTGCTTAATTTGTGGACATTACACTACATGAGTGATCCTTTCTGTTTATAACTATCTTAAAACAGTACAAATTCAAGGAAGGTATCTGTGCCACTGCTGGTTTTCCCCAATGTCTTAGAAATTATTAAATGTTCCCACTGAAGCAGATAATGAGAAACTCTGTGGGAAAAGAGGTTTGTTTTTTTTTTTTCCCTACTGCATTTACATGCAGATTTTTTGAGATGCCAAGAATATGATTATTAATGTGCATGTAAATATTCTTGATTCACACAACATATTTAAGACATCAGCCCTAACTTGGATGTTGAAATCATGACCAGTTATCAGCAGGTGGTTGACTAAGTGATTATGCTCTTATTATAGTTCTAAATGTCAATTTATTAATTGTAGCTTAATGCAAGTTAGGTGTTTAGCAAACACATCTCAGTACTGCAAATTATAATTGAGGAACATATCTAATTTCTAGTTCTTGGGGTCTAGATTTTAAGGGCTGATATAACAGGGAGCCTAGGGTGTACAAGACCCATCTATGGGCGCCTCTGCCTTTTATGGTACATTTTCACTTGCTATCTATAAAGTCTGTGCAATTTCTTCTGCTTAAGGCCACATTAAGAGTACATAGGAAAAATAAAAACCCGGATCAATGACCTGGGCACTGGCCTTTGGAAATGCTGCTTACAATCCTAGAAATATTGCCTCAGGTCTTAGCATTAATGTTCAGTCTGTTCTTTACTTTTCCCTGTTTCATTCATATGTCAAGATCCGATAGACAAAGGCAAAGTTGGCCAAAAGTGTTTTCTTGAAGACTGCATTTTATGTAACTAATTAATAATACATTGTAAATGCGGCTAAAACAGTATGTTATTGTTTGTAGGTATCCTAAACGATAGGATATTGAGTTCCTGAAGTAGTAGATATCTAATGATGTTGAGTACAGTGTAACGGAGGCAATAGAAGGATATGACAAACATGCAGACTCCCTGGAATACCCTGTTTGGTGTTGATGAGGCACTTCACAAAGGTGTAGGAAATGTGAACTGAGGCCTGCTGAAGCAAAGTAGGAATTTGAGCTCTGGCCTCCCACATAGTGGGTCTATATTTTAACAACCAGGCTAGTGTAAAGAGTTGGAATGCTTCCCTCTGAGGTCCCTTGTGAGACAGAGCTCATCAGACTCAACCACAAAAACACAGGAAAAGACAACTCAATATTCCAGATGGTCGTAATATTCTAAATCGGATGAAAAAGGTGGTTGTACCTCAGGCATGCTGGGCCTTATTTTGCTTCATTTAAAAATAGTTTATCTTAAAGGTTCTAGGGCAATAGGATTTCAACAACCTCCTTTTCCTGCTCTGAAATTTCAGTGTGCATTCTGGAAGTAGACTTTTGTTTGAATTACTTTGGAAAGTAGATTTATTCCTGAAGATGGTTTCTTCCTGTGTCTTGTTTAGGAACTAAACTTCCTCTCCACAAGTTGATTTTTCTGTTTATGCATGTTGTTTTTGTTTGTTTTTTTTTTTTATTCTTTTTTTTTCTGTTTTAGCCAGAATTAAGTGAGACTGAAAAGGCAATGTTCAAACACCTGTCTACAGGAGTCATTCTTCTTACCTTTACTAGAGAAAAATCAATCAGTTTTAATAACAATATTCAAATTTGATCTGATCCTGACTGACACACCCATTACAACAGAAAGAGTAATCTAGAGGAGACGATTACATCATAAGCATCATTTAACAATAAATAAGCATACACCTCAGGAAGTTATGGTGGACTGTAGACACAGAACCAAGCTGAAAGGATGACAATTGAATCTTTATTGCTGGGGACAGAATCAGAGTGAAGAGAAGTTACACAGATGTGCCAGAAGCCCTAGTTTGGTCCACACTTATAATTGGATGGAAGAAATATCATCCAGGTGTCAGAATGTGTTGTGTGGTTTTGTAAACTGAATAATTTTGAGCACAGAATAGCTCAGACACAGGAAACATTACATTTCACTTATCTAATGTGTTGTGGAGGAGTCACATGTAGTAAAAGGCATATTCTGAAAGCGCATGAAGTTATGTTTTCATATGATACAGTAATGCTCAATGAGTTACATTCAAATATGAGACGGTAGTAATTTGTATGCTGAAGGATTTAATCTCATTTTAGCCAGAATTTTTATCAGGAAATAGGAAGGAAACAGGATTATAAAACAGATGTGGTATTAAACCTCTCACTTTAAAGTTCACACCACAGCAGGAAAAGAATGCTTACAGTGGGACACTACCACTCCATGACTTGTATTCTCCAGTAAACGACTAGTGTTTTGAAAATCTGTGGATACTAAACTATTAGAATAACAATGCTGTTTCAACAGAAGTTGCCCTAAAAAAAATGGGAAATAGGAGTTTTACTTTCTACTTTTGACCACAAATTTTCTTCATTGAATATAGTTAACAACAATGCAGAGAATCAGATTGTTGAGCAAAGCTATTCAGTGGTCAAATGTATGTTGTCAGAGAGTTCATGAAAAAGTCATTAGCTCTCCTCCCCTCCTCTTTCACTGTCAGGCAGAATCATGTCATAAATATAGCCACTTGTCTAGCAGGATATCAATCTATCCAGGTATCACCCACTTCCTGTCTCAGGCCATATGTTTCTGTTATTTATGTCAAGAAAATAGCATTTACACAACCGCTGCTAGTTGTTTACAGAAGTTTAACTCCTGTGATATGGTCCCACTTGTGTTGCATGCTTTTAGCCCATAGATAATACATGAGATTGTACATTTTAAAATATGCTACCACATGCATGATAGAATAAACACAGACCTGAACTGACAGCACCATCTGCCAAACATGGTTGATGTCAGGGGAATGGTCCCTGCACAGTATTCTGCAACTCCCCCATGAGATAAGCCTATTTTTTCTCATGGTATAACTACATCAACTTGTTCATTTAGTACTCAAATTTTTAAAAATCTGATAACCAGAAGAGATTCGAGCTTCCTAAGAAGCATTTCAGAGCAAAAGTGAAAAGTGAAGAATTCTCCTATATGTTTTTCTTGTTCTTACCACTAGTCATGTTCTTATTTACATATTTACACCAGAAATAAACCTGCAAGCAGTGTATACACGACACCTAGATACTCAGTGCTCTGAAGTCATGGAAAATTTATAACATTAATCTTTAAATGGCCCGTCTGAAAATTATATAGGGCAATCTTCTTCCAGATCCAGTTTGTCTGTTTGTAGTGAGACGTTATCAATAGTTGTATTTTCTTCTCTGTTAGAAACTCACGTTATTCACAATCTGTAATGAAATAAAGAAGTAAAAGTGATACTTATTTTTTTTTCCTTTTAATATTTAAAAATATTTAAACATTAGTCTCTTCATTGCTACTCATATATTCATTCTCAAGAGGTGGCTTTATTAGTGGATTGTCTCCTGGAGATAATTGTTAGGATTAGGAGGGAGAAAAACCTTTTACATGTCCTAAAACAGCAGCAAACTCAAAGCTGCAAGGTCCCTGTATTTGTAATAGTCATCATTTACATGGAAACAAAACAAAGTCTTCATCAAATGTCTCAAGGCACCTATTTCTGTCTTCTAAGCACCAAATCCTATATGGCCACAAGTGGCCAATGTTGTTAGGCTGGGTAGAAGCTAGAAGGCTATTTCCTGGAGCTTATAGACAATGACAGTTATCCCCATACTGTGATAATACTAAAAATGTATGTAGTTAGAATGACTCATAGTTGGATTTAACACAAACCTGGAGTTCTCTGTGCATCCTCTTTATGCCACCTATGTTTGTGACCATGCAGTTGGGACATGCAGATGTCCAAGAGAAACTGTCTCAATCAATCTCCTGTTGTATACCTCCATGTATGTGCAAAATGCCTAGTACTTTCTGACTTCATCCAGCTCATTTTGCATGCACAGGTCAAAGGTGCCAGGCATGTTTAGCACAATTCAGGAATGCCTGGGAAAAAAACACAAGAGTCCTCCTGGCAGCAGGAGGTTTGGGCTACACACAGAGGAGACTGGAACTCCTTAGGTTTGCCTGGTTGGAGTACTCTCACATATTGGGACTGCTGGATTCCCTGTAGTTACAGGATTGCAGGCTTTGTTTCTGACAAGGGTCATATCCCAGATCTGAAGAAACATATCTTAATAAAAATGTCAACAGAAACGTTCCAGAGAAAAGTTTTCCTTTGAATGAATTAGCTTTTTCTCATGGTAAGTTCTCATTGAAGTATACCTCATCCCTACTTGCTGCTATTCAGATTTTCATTTTGCACAGTGAAATCACATTGGTTCTGCTATTGTCAGGGCCTTCTCTCATTGCAGTTGGCTGTGGAACAAGGTTTGTACTATTCTATACTATTATTCTGTATTATTCTATACTATTATTTGATATAACACAAATGGATTTGAATGTGATATTTCATTTATTGTTAGATATTCCCTACTATTCAAATATATTATCACATCAATACTAAATGAGTTTGTAATGAGATACTAAATGAAAGACATAAGTAGTTTTGTTGTGGTTCACTCTTAACATCTTGCTGTACTGTTTGTAAAAAAATATGTCTGATATAATTTATTTGGAAAGGAAAAAAGTGAAACCATCATGTTTTCATGTTAAAATTTGTAGAACAGATGATTCTTCATTAATAAACATATTACCTTTTTTGAACACTTTGAACATAACTATGCTTAAGAATTCTGTAACTTCTGTAAAAAGATGAATTTTGCCATAATTTGCTACTGCATTATCTTTGGCGCCCTCTAATCTTTGGGGGTTGGACTAGATGATATCTGATCATCCCTTCCAATTCCTTCCATTCTGTGATTCTATAATTCTTTTGTAGCTGATTCTAATTTTCATACCAGTTATGTTCTTCATTTTACTTCCTATAAACAGATTCATACTAGTAAAACTTGTATTTGCTGTTCATTTGTGAGACCCATCATTTTATGATTTCTTTAATTTCAGTATTTTCTTGCCTTTGCAGTGGCAAATAAATTTCTATTTGCTTTCTTCTGGTCTCTAAATGATAGGAAGGATTGAATATGTCTGAAAGTAAACCCAAAGTTATTTAGAACTGGCACATGAAAATAGAGCATGTAAACAGCAAATTTTCATATCCTGCCACATCTCTTGAATTGGACTTTTGGAGACAATATTATTTTTGTACAGGTATACATGCACTAAATTTACAAATGGATATATACATATGTATTTGTGTGTGTGTGCATTTGCAAAGCCACTAAATGATACACCATGACATTAGCCATATGAGTCTGGTTCCATAATGTTCGGTTTTAAACTTTAGAGATTATTGTGGTAAAAATAGAGCTTTTCATAGGTAGCTACATCTGAAAGTTAGTAGATAGTTTCTGAACAGTCCAGACTTTGCAATTAAGGAAAAGTCAACTGCGTATAGTATGATTTAGTGGGTATTGCTACTTTCCAAAAATATACTATAGTTATATTAACTGATATCAGTTATTACTTACATAAGCAACATTAAGCATTTGAACATTGATGTGATGTAAAGAGCTTTTATTAAGAAAGAAATCTCCCTCCTGATCCTCTCACTCCTGTAGATTTAAATAATCTCTTAAAACTAATTGGAGTTCTACACAAACAAGGAACAGAAGACGAGAGTTGTTATAAACCAAACAGACAAAATCCTCTTCATAACTTTTTTTTCAACTATAATGGTATTCATAGGTATCAAGCAGGTAAATAAATGAGACTGTATTTCAACAGAAACAGATTTCCCAGTAGTTTCAAATACATTTTTAAAATACAGCTAAAACCTCAAGTTACTTCCTATTTGAACTGAACTGGAAGCATTATATAAGCCAAATGGCAATTTTACTATGGAAAGGGAAAAAACGCAATATGACTGGAAAAAAATCAGTGCAACAACTGTCATCCTTCTCATAAACTAGGAATTTGATTAATCAAAATTATTGAACTTCATATATACCATACCATACCATACCATACCATACCATACCATACCATACCATACCATACCATACCATACCATACCATACCATATAATATCTGGTAGGTCTCAGTTTTTTCCTTTTGTATTTTCCATGAGATGTCTTTTTTCTCTCATTTTCTTTTGGGGAAGGCAGTGCATGTGGAGTGAGAGAGGTAGGGGGATACATTAACAGAGATCAGGGTGTGGTTTTCTCTTGAAGAATCACTATTATGAAAGCTGTAGCATTTTTCCAGAGCAGAGATTTCTGGCTTTTTATTCTTTAACATACAGTCACAGAGATTGTAAAATTTTAGAAAATTGCAGGCAGTAGGGAAACTTTTTTCCAGCCTCCTACTCCAAGTAGGGCTAGTTTCAAATCTGAATAGGATTGCACAGTCTTGTCTGAGCCCTGCATGAGGACATGGGTTCCACATCACATCTCAGTATTTTCTTCCAGCAGTAAACTACTGTAGTTTTGAATCCTTTGTTTCTCATGTATAATTGGATTTTCATATATTGAACACTTTATCTGTTTCCCCTTCTTTTGCTGTGCATCTCAAGGTAGAGCCTGTCTTACTTCCCATTTTCTACTTATTTGGAAAATCTCAATTAGATCTCCCCTTACTAACATTCTCTTTTCTCAGCTAAACAAATGCAGTTGTTTCTGTTTCTTTCTATATATCATGTGCTCTAGCCCAAGGCACCTGAATGAAGACTTTCAGGAAATTTACGTGCATGCACAGACTCCTACTTCTTCATCCTGTATTTTTTTTTTACCATTGCTCCAGATTTGGAAAGATAAACAAAGAATAGTGAAGTTTTTGAGGGTTTTTTTATCCTGAGGCAGAGAAAGGAGGGCTTTGCCTTTCTTATTTTGTAAGATCTAGTTCTAAAAAGATGGGAAAGAAATCAGTGGGTGGGAAACAAAAAATTGCACCTGGTTTTAGATTTCCTATTTGAAAAAAAATGAAATTAAGTTGGATTTAAAATAGCATTAAATTTCAGTGCCCTGGGATTTCTAGGAATAGTTTGACCTTGTATAGCTGTGGCACATCTTTTCTCAGGAAATGGACTTCCCATGTCATATGGCTTCCCTTAACACTTAAGGTTACTTCATTATACAAATAAATGCAGAAACTAAATTGATCAAGAACAATCATAACTGCTGTCCACTTGTCAGAAAAGTAGGTTACAGAGGACAGTTGCTGTTGCTCCAGCATGGTCCATCTCACTCCCAAATCCCTGTGAATCTGGCCATATAGAACTGACAAAGAGAAATGTTACTATAGCATAGCACAGATAGTGAGATGGAATCAGACTTGTATTTTGGGGGACGTATTAGTCTTTCAATTTTTGCCCTTTTTTTCTTTTTTTTGTGGTAAAATTTTAGGTTTACCCTGGTATTGCTATGAAATAACACTGAAAGCTAAATCTGTACACAGAAAAATAGCCTTATTACATTATATAGAAGCACAGCACAAGAAACAGACTTGTAAGCAAACTATTTTAACTGCAACAATGGTCTTTGAAAATACTGGTTGCTCTGGGAACCCTATGAGAGGTCAGTGGTTAGGATCTGATCTTGAAGTACTTGATCATTTTGTTAGTTCAGTTTACTTACATAAAAGTTTAACCAGCATTTCTAAATCTGTTATTCAACTTCATTCTCTGTCTACATTCTTTCAGGGGACAGAACTATGCATGTAAGCATGTAGCACCCTCCTTTCCTTTTCAGTCTTAGAGAGCACCATGCATTTCATAACAGGTCTAAGCTGAAATGGGTGAGAAAGCAGGGTAGGCAGCCAGGAAAGGCTGAGATTTATCAGCACTGAATATGTAGCCCTGGGCCTTATTTACTTAACTCCATTTACCCTTTTCTGAATACTCAATTATTAATTTCCTTGTGGACTTTCCTTTTTATGATTTTGGTCCCTTGATGTCAGAGTGAATAATTACAGTGAAAACTGTTCACAGACTCAGCCTTTTCATGATTCAACATGACTAGAGTAGATAACCTGAGAAACCTTAACACTGAAAAGTTGCAATGAAATGTTCAGAAGTGTGTTTCTTTTCTAAAACATGTTGTCAGAGAGATCATTTCACGATAGACTATCAAGTCTAGCAACTTTCAGCTTCAAATACTTCTATATATTATCTGAAAAAAATAAAAAATCAACTTCTTGCAGATTCACTGCACAGAAAATTTTCACCCTATCAATTAGGAGATGATAATATACCAGGTAACTAACTGCAAGAATTTAAAAGAAGAAGTGTCCAGAGACTTGAATAAAATGACATTTACTGATGATATATGGAAATATCATTGTCTTCCGTCCTCTCATCACTTAACAAGAAAAAACCTCACACTGTCCATATAGCTAGTTTCAGAATTACATTTTAATTTTTTGGTAGTTTTTAAATTTTTTGTATTTGAGGGGGGAGCATTTAGGAGGTTTAAATAACAGATTTAAATCCTACCTACCTTTAAAGTTGTTTGTTTTTTTTTTTTATTAGCTGCAAAGATGGCAGTAAAAAAGACTGCACTGGGGAAATCTCTTGGATTTTGCTAAGCACACACTAGAAAAGGCTGTCAAAAGCGGATAAGATTTAACTCTCTTTGTAGATGACAAGTATCCTTACACATTACTTGTCTACAACATCATATCTGACCAGTTTCTTGTCTATTTGATCAGAGAATTTGTCCTTCATCCTCTAAGCTTTTACTTGTGCATCCCCATGTTCAGGAAAACAGGCAAAGGTGGCAGGAGGCATGTTTGGATGAAGAAGGATCTCTCAAAAAATCTCAGACAGAAAAGGAAGCGTACAAAGATAGAAGCAGGATCAGGTCATGCAGCAGAAATATACAGAGGAACCAAATCATACAGGAAAGAGAAAAGCTAAAGCCTGTCTGGAATTAAATTTGTAGAGAGCAACAAGAAAGACTTCCACAGATCCATCAGTAATAAAAGGAAGACTGAGGAAAATACTGCCCTACTTCTATGTGGGGTAGGGGACAACATGACAATGAGTGTAGGAAAGGCTGAGGCAATTTTTACTTTTTTTCTTTGTTAATATTTGCTAGCAGGAATTTCAGGTCCCCAATATCAATGGAAAGGCTATGGGAACTGGGGCTATTTAGTCTAGAAAAGAGGAAACTGAGGGGGGGATCTTATTAATATTTACAAATATCTAAATGGTAAGTGTCAGGATGTTGAGGCATCCCTTTTTTCTATTGTATCTACTCACAGGACAAAGGGTAATGGGATGAAGCTGGAACACAAAAAGTTCAATTTAAACATAAGAAAAAACTATTTTACTGTGAGGGTGACAGAGTCCTGGTACAGGCTGCCCAGGGAGGTTGTGGAATCTCCTTCCTTGGAGATCTTCAAGACCTACCTGGACATGTTCCTATGCAACCTGATCTAGCTGAACCTGCTTCTGCAGGGCGGTTGGACTAGATGATCTCTAAAGGTCCCTTCCAACCCCTACTATTATATGATTCTATGAAAACTACCTCAGTAAAGGAAGATGCGGCTAGGGAAAATTTATACCAGTGGACATCCAAAAGTACATGATGGAAAATATCTATGAATGCTGAGGAGCTGGCCAATGTAAATCCAGCTATTGTCTTTGGAAGGTCATACCAATGGGAACGGAAATACAGTGAATGTCAAGAAACGCAAGGACAGGGAAACTACAGGCCTAGGAAAGTAATGCAGCAAATTCTCTGGGAACAATTTCCAAACATATTAAGGATAAAAAGATAATCAGGAGTGTTCAGAATAAGCTGTCAAAGGGGAAAGCATGCCTAACTAACCTGATAGTCTTCTACAATTTAAGTAGAAAGATGAGGAATGGGTGGCTGTATCATGGCTTTAGCAAGGCTTTCAGTACTGTTTCCCATAACACCCTTGCTGACAAACTGATGAAATAGGTATTAGATAAGTGGATGATGACATAGATTGAAAAGGCCAGTCACTAGTATTGTATACAAGGAATCAATACTGTGGCCTGTACTATTTAACATCTTCATTAACCACCTAGATGATGAGCATAGTGCAAGTTTGCAGATTAAGAAAATCTGGAAGTAATGGATGATACACCAGATAGTTGCATAATAATTCAGAAGGATCTTGACTGGACTGACAGGAATCTCATGAACTTTAACAAAGGGAAATATCGAGTCTATCCCTGGAGGAGGAAACCCCAAACACCCATGTGTACAGGCTGAAGATTGAACATCTAGAAAGCAGCTCTGCGGAAAAGATACCAGGATCTAGTGTACACCTAGCGGAACATGAGTCAGCAGTGTGTCCTTGTGATAAAGGTGGTCAGCAGCACCTGGGCTCCACTAGGAAAAGCATCGGCAACAGACATCCCATTTCTCAGCACTGGCAACAGTTAACAGTTAATGCCAAGAACCTAGCTTAGACAAAGGTCTTTTTGGAGTTTTCATTGGAAACTGTATGAATGATTCCTTCTTGAAACCATGTCTATAACAAAAGTGACATCATTGTCCTTTGAAATGTTTTTTGTACCATAATTTGGTACAATATAACATATCTAAATGCAGGAAGAACCATCTTCATCTACCTAAAGACTGTGGATGAGGTTCTTATTCTATTCGACTGAGAGAGACAGGGATGTCAGAAGTTGAGTCATTTCACCAGTTTTAGACATCTATCTCAGAATGGAATAAATCACTTTCTATGTATCACTTCCTCTTCCTGCTTGAAAAGGGAGTCTGGAGAAATGGTTAAGACTATATGCACTGTTTTTACATGAGTCAAAATAGGTAAAATTAATTCCAAATTGAGTTTTTATACTAGTTCCATCTGATTTACTTTGAGATTTCTGTGTTTCGTTGTTTTTTGTTCTTTTTAAAATGAAAATGAAACAAATTTCAGTAATGTCTGGGAAAGTAATGTCTACTCACAACATTTAACTAGTTATTGATCTATCCAAGTTTTTACTGTTGGAATACTACAAATAAAAGACGTAAATTAAAAATAGAAAATAAGTTCTGATAATGTTCTTTAATTAATCCTTATTAAGGTCTTTTTCAATTCCTCTTTAAAATGGTCATCCTTCCCTGCATCTTTTACCGAAGACTGCCTTTGTAAGAAATTGGTGTAAAAATTAGCTTAATTTTTCAGTTTAAAAACAATTTCAGTATTGTGTTTCATTAAATCTTGGCTGAAAAAATATTATGAACCAGGCCAAATAAGTGTATTTTTGAAAAATTAAGTCACCAAAATATGATACATGAAAAAAACCAGTGTATATTTCTGGGGAACGGTTTGAGAAGGATGTAATAGCAATTTGCGTAAACTTAGTATTATTTAAAGTCTTCAATAATGATCTGGGAGAGATGGGTGGTAGAACACACATAAATTAATTGACAGTTGAAGCCTGAGGATTGCCAAAAGCCTGGCAAGAATGCTAAAAGGAGTTTAAAAAATGGTTAGAGACTATCAAAACACACTGTTATCCATACATGATTATATAAGCGTGTTGTACAAGAGGAAAGTGCCCCTAAGAAGAAATGAAGTATCTGCTGGTGTATCTAAAGAGATTGGTAAAGTACAGTCAACAACAGTACAGTCAACAACATAAAAAGTGCATGACTGCAAAATTTCTTTCTTGAAATTTGTTGAACAGTGACATAGCCTATGCTTTAATTTAGTCTGTCTACGTAAATATGCTGTCCATTCTTGACTCTTGCTAAGTTCTCTGTCACAGGGATATTTTGTGTCAGTAGTTTTCACAGGTTTAAATTATCTGCTTTATAATTATGTGTAATATCTAATTTTTTATTTTGAGAAAAAGTAAATAGACATTTCTAATCATCAAATCATAAAATCTAATTTGTAATCTAATTTCTAATCATCAAATGATCTCTTTTTGGCTGCAATATTCAATAGTTGATGGTCCACCTATCTTTGGAAAAGAAATTGATATACAAAACAGTTATACTTTATTAAATATACTTGTATACTTTCCATTTATGAAATAAATGAACACTTCATTTTCCCCCAATATAGAAGTAGCTCAAGAGAAAAAAGAGGTGAAACAAGGCTTATGAGACAAATTAATCAAATAAGCCAATAGTGACACCAAAATTAAAAAAGAAACTGTTCCATTTGTACATCCGAGCAAGTCACTGAAGAAACTATCTCAATATCTATAGTGTCAGACATTTTGGCAGGAAAGTGAAACAAGCATATAATCTTTCTTTCTCTCAAACTCCTGCTACCATTAACATTGAAAATACAGCATTTCTGTATTAATTATAGACAGTAGGTTACAGGTAATATACAGATGGGAGCTATGAGAACATAAGAAAAATGACCAAAGTAGCCCACAAGTGGATCCTTTACCAAAAAAAAACCTGGAAAACCAAACCACCACCACCACCACCACCACCAAAAAAGTGAGGTATTTAAGTGATATCTAGGCAATAGCAAAAGAAAAAGTTACTCCTCACAGTACTGTTACATAACAAAACTCCTGTGAGTTCTCTTAACACTAGAAAGAAATCTTCACGCTTCCTTTTTTTTCTATCCTGACAGAGTTTGAAAGTACTAAAAACCCAACTAAAATATCGCACTGTGACTCTTTCATTGTTTAGACATAAATGATGCAAGTAGACAACATATGTGGGACGTGTCTGGGAAGTGGAACTTGGAAGAGAAGCCTTAAATGTAGAACAAAGGCCTTTCTTCCTCATCTTCCTGCAGTTTACCTAATCCTGGGAGCCACAAATCTTCCTTTTCTCCCCCCCTATTTTCCACCACACTGCAAATGTTAGTTCCTGCCTTCAGAACAGTTCATACCTGCAATCCTGTGTTTGAAAGGTCTCTGGAAAAGGAAGAAATATAGGGAAGTGACAAATGATGGCCAGGTCCTGGGATAAACAGCTTGGATTTCTGACATTATACTAGTACAGAAGTTGTGATGATAACATAAGAAATACATATGCAAGCTGGACTAGAATATTTACTAATAAGTGCTGTTGACTCCTTTTGGTTCATTTGCTCTCCGGAGTCCGCTCCAGTAAGTAAACACAGTGTAACTTATCTTCCTTTCTTAGGCCTTGCTGACTGACTGTAGACTCTGCAGTAGTCTCCTTTACTAACAGAAAATATTATCTAATATTTTTCAATATTGTGACAATCTGAATTAAAAAACTGAGCCAATACTGTAACCAAAAATCAAAGATGATGAATAGCCACCGGAATCTGAGTTGCATGAGGTGAATTTGCAACAGCTGTCCAGGATCTGTCTGAATGGTACATTTTACAACAGGAAAAGGGTACACACTACCACTTGCTTCAAAACTCCCTTTCACAGAATTTCTGATAATTTGGGTTAATATTATACAAAGACTATCAGACACCATTTCTTCTGTGGAAAATGTATACCGGCTTTTATAACTGATTTAAAATGATATGAGTTAGGAGAAACATGCTTTTGATGCTTCCTACTGTGAAATCTCTGAGAAATTATGTAAAACTGAAGATTCAAAACAGGTAGTGGTCTAAAAGGCAAATTCTACGGAGATAAGTGAGGCAGAGCTGATGAAGAAGATAAATGCCTTCTGAATCAGACTCATTTTCCAAGAAGTCCTAGATCTTTACAAAACTTGGAAGCTTACCTTGTCACATTCCCTTCCTCTTTCTCAGGGGCCGAAATCAGCTTTTTGAAATCAGCCTGAAATAATGTTTTCAAATTTCTATTAACATTCTTTCCTGACTTTTCGAAGCGGTAATGACTCATAGAATGTATAAGAGGCACCAAAATAAGAACAGCATTAGGAATAAATTTAAGTTCTGAAAATGACATGTAGACACTAAAGTTTTTCTTGTAAAAAAATGTTTAGTCATCAAGTTATTTTGCATTGACTAACTGTTAATAATATTAGATATTTCAAAGAAAATTCTTGTGTAAAAGATATATTTTAAAAATACACTAAAAATAAACCAGACAAAATATGCTGTACATTTTATTTTTATAACTTCATAAGCTAAACAATCCAAGCAAAAGAACTGTGATTATTTAGACAAAACAAATGCCTTATATACTACCAAGCAACAAATGTACTACAGTTCATGACTTTGAAGTTTATGAGCTATGATTACCTAGATGAATCAGCCAATCTTTCTCTGACCAATCTATATGTTCATCTGCAACAAGATCTACTGTGTGAACCTATATAGCATTGTACTGTTTCGGGTGTTATATATTATTTGTTCTGCATATTGCCTTTTATCTAACAATCACTATTGGAAATTTCTGATGTCAAAACGATCCTCGGTCTCCATGATGAAATGTTCATACGATACATGCAGAGCTTGCATTTATGTCTATAGTTCTAAGATAGTAATTTATCCTATTTCCTCCTGTCTGTTTATTTAATGTGAAACGAGTAAGTTATTAATGTACTGATTTAATTAGATGTTCTGATTTTTATTCCCTCCACCTGCCAAACACTAAAATAGTAAAACGGAATGATTTTCATATGTGGTTTATACTGCCTCTGAAGACTTTAAATACATTTACTGGTAAGCTACTGTAGCAGACACATGGAGGTGGGGGGGTGGGGTGTCAGCTTTTAATTGTAACTGTCTTGCAGAGTGGTGTTGTTTTAATATCCTGTATAGATTTTTATGTAATACACTTACTTGCAGGCAGCCTGAAGCAAGAATCAATTCTGTGAAGGATTCTTCTTTTGTTAAAAGCCAATCTTGTTTTAATGATGCATGAAGAAATATTTGAGCATTGACATTTTTCTGTCAGGTTTCTTTTGAAAAATCAATTAAGATAATACTGCTTTGACCTAGTTATCTAGTTAATGCTTATTAGGAATGTAATATGATTTACTGTCAGCATAATAATTTTTGTATCTTATCCCATTAGCTTGTGCATATTTCAAAGTGTATTACACAATGGTCACTTCTTAAAATGTAATGTAGCAGAATACATTAATTAGATTGACTGGGATCATTAGACAGAAACTCTCCCATTGGCTATTTGTATCAAATTTTCTTATCATGTTAATTCATTGTTTACTTGTCTGAAAAGACTTTCTGACTAGCTGTAATAGATAAAAAGTTTTTTAATTGGACAAAACCTCTTTGTTTCATATTTACATTTTTCTTGTTGTTTTTAGATATTCCTGGGCTAAACACACTAATTACACACGATTGCAAAAAAAAAAATCTTAAGAAGAAAAGGTTTTTGAAACCTGACAGGTCATAGAAGAATGCAGGTACTCACACAAGAGGACTAGCATAGGAGCACCAAAACTATATTAAAACGCTTGGTTAGGTAGATGTTAAAATTTGAAATGATTGGTCTATTAATTTTTTTTTTTTTGCATTTCAGTTGCTTAGTGTTAATGGAAAGGTCAATAAAGGAGCTGCCTTACTGTGACATTAGTGAGGAGCTATTGATTACTACTCATTTAGTGGTCAGTGTTAAACAAGAATCAAACTACTCTAAACTTGTTAAGCAGAACCAAAATTAAATCTTCCCATCACTTTCAGAGTAGTGTTTTATCTCAGAACAATACTGTAGTTAAACATTTTTTTCCAAGTTGATCCACTTTCATCAAGCTAATGTTCTGTGTGAAGTTAGGAGTGTGGGAAGGAAGGATGACTGACTGTTTTATAGATCTTAGTGAAAGAAGTTAGTGTGGCAAGAGGCAGTAATGATCCTCTCATATCATGAAAGTCTTTCTTTTAGTCCAGAGTAAGCATAAGTGCAAAACATTAATGATCTATGCACATGCATTATCATTATTACATGTTTTTCTTCTGGCAAAGATTCCCCTTTTATTTCGTCTGATTGACTAAGTTTTAATTTGATTGTCCTGCTAGAAACATATGCTGTAGTAATGAAGACAGTGTTTATGTTAAGAAAGAAAACAATAGATACTCACTTTCTTAAGACAGCATTTCTCCAAAAGTGCATACATTGAAATGAAAAAAACCCTAAACCATTTACAAATACATATATATATATTAACACAAGGGAGATAGTTCAAAACAGTTAACCAAAAAGATAGCTGAAGTGCTATACATTAGCATTGGAAAGAAAATAGAATAATAAGACATACTTTTTAGCTTCTTTTCTTACAATAAATAAACAAAACTCATCTATATTTTTGGTCTCTTACTGATTTCCTGAATTTCTTATTGTTTCTCTACATTCTCTTTCCACTGAGCCAGAGTAGCCAAGGCCATCGTATTGCTGTCATACATCATTTAAAATGCACCACTGTAAAATTTGCAGTCTAACAAAAGCCACCACGTTGCACAGATTGACATGATGAATATGTGTTGAAAGTTTCTTGAAGAATTTGATCTCCTTTCTACTAACATTTATGTAAAATAGAAGAGGGTACAGAAGAAAAAATGCTGTCTCCATGTGTAGATTTCCCTAATTTAGCTTAGACTTGTATTCATTTAAGGTAGTTGTAGATATCAGCAAATCTTTTTTTCTGCATGTCATTAGAAATTTCAACAGTCTGAAAGATTTTAGACAGCTTAATACACATACTTTGTCTTAAGCCTGTGAATTCCTTCCTATGAGTGAGATGACATCTTGAAATCCTTAAGTAATGGTGATAATGGTAAGATGGGTGTTGGATAAATGCAGTGCATGGAAGAAATAAATAAAGAAATAAGAAATGAGTCAGGATATGGGATTTTAAGATTGGTATTATTTATAATCCACAAAGGAAGCAGAGAGAAAAGAACATCCTGATGCTATCAGCTATTCTTATTTGCATGTAAACTCTGATATTAGGTTTCATTTTTGGGCATGACACTTTTTAGCTCCTAATTAATTGCAATGACAACACTGTGTGCATTTGTTTATAGGAAAGATGCTGTTGTGGCTGAGGTTTTAATTATATTAAATATTAATCATGGATTGAAATTGGAAACCTTAAATTATTGTTTAATGATCAATGATCAAACACATAATCAAGATAAAGAAAATTAGGATGGCAGACAGCAACATCACAATTTGAATTTTACATTATTAGTCTTCTGCCTAACTAGGCACTTTTCTTGAGTATCTGAACTGTTTTTCCTTTTAACTGTGCTTGCAGTTGCTATAGTGATGGCATAATTTTGTAATGGTCTAAAAATGACACTGGCATAGATACTGACAGATAGGAATTAATTCACTAACAAGTAATTATGTAGCGAAATGTTGACTGCCATGCAGAAGGTGCACTGTGACACATTTACTGTTTTTCAGGGATGGCAGTAACATTAGCGTTGGTCATTAGTGGTAGACATCTCCGTACAGTGTTGGATACAGACCTATTTAGTTACCTGTGTGACAGCCTTGTTCAGGACACCAGAAACAGCTGTCCTAGCCTGTATGAGCCAAAATAATTAGGCCTGTCATCTTCTCGCTCTGATTTCCCCTTCAACCTGCTCCACAAAATGCAAATATTTTGCTTTCATTGTCACATTCACCTTGACATGGATATTGCTTTGGCGCATAACTGGATGAGATGACTCAGAATTTGCATTGTTCATTCTAATAAATTTGCTTCCCCTCTACTGCATGGCAGGACCCATCAGATAAAGTCTCCCAGAGTGTCATCAATCAACATCGCTGACAGACGGCTTTTGCCTTCATTTGTTACATACGAGAACATGCTTAATTATTTGTCCTGTAATTAGTTGGGAAAATGTCAGGAAATGTCAACTCTCTGTTCACTCTGGAAGGGCTCTGCTTGAAAGCCACAATGACTGAAGTGTCATTAATGCTGCCTAACAAGACGAGGATCAGCTGGGGAAAAGTGAAAGCTTCTAAAAAAGTAATCATGGCGAGTTAAGGAAAACTGCAAATCAGCACCAATAATAAGATGTGAATCCTATTAGCAAACACTTATATTTTTCATCTGTTACTACTCACAATAAAAATATGGGAGAAAAAAATTCAAGGAACAAATACACTGGGCTCATATAATTTCTGTCACATATTTCTGTCATTGGCATTTCCTAAGCCAATCATGCTTAATACATTACTGTAGGTAGTATCTAATATTTAATTTTCAGATTTGAGACACATTTTTACATTCACACAGCAGTATAATATGCAATGGATATGTGAAGGTAAATATTATTTTTACATTAATCAAGGAGTGTAAAATTAATTGAATGTGAAAACTTGTTTTCTGAATTTTAAGCTGATAAGGAGAGTAGGTATTAGCTTTAATTTTAGGTGCAGAAGTAAAATTAAATGAGCACAATCTGTTTATCAAGTATTTACAATTGCCTGAAATAGACAGCTGAACAGATTTCTTGAAATTACATGGGCAAATAGGAAAGACCATCTCTCCTTTCTGTGGTGGAATACAAGGACAACTTCCTGTATTTCATATAATAAATAAAAATTTAAAAGAGGAAGCCATATCAGTGAGACTAAATATTGATATTGCTTTCTTCTTATCTGTGTTTTGGAAAAGGAGAAGCGTTGGGTTTAATTTTGCAGTGAAAGCTTGTAGAACTATAGGACTGAAAGATGAGAATTAGAGAAACAATGTAACAAAAAATGTTTTTATGTTTACTAGAGTCATTTGATATTTTACTAGTTATTTGTAATCAGCAGTTCTGTTTTCATATTTCCTATATGAAACCGTATGTTATACATTTTTAATGCCCCATCTTCTTCTGT